>NC_048231.1:22552847-22562574 GCF_002007445.2 Ailuropoda melanoleuca | reverse complement strand
TTTTTTAAAGATTTTATTTATTTATTTGACAGAGATAGAGACAGCCAGCGAGAGAGGGAACACAAGCAGGGGGAGTGGGAGAGGGAGAAGCAGGCTCATAGCGGAAGAGCCTGATGAGGGGCTCGATCCCAGAACGCCAGGATCACGCCCTGAGCGGAAGGCAGATGCTTAACCGCTGTGCCACCCAGGCGCCCCTCACCCTGTATTCTAATCTCTCTCTCTCTCTCTCTCTCTCTCTCTCACACACACACACACACCCCAGTACCAATCCTGCACTTGTGTTCAAGGAGATGTGTATGATGTTATTTACTACAGTATTGTTCATAAAAAACGAAAAACTAGGAGAACTAGTACTAACAGAAGAATGAAAAAATAAATGTGGTATATTTGTACTTGAAATAGAGTAATATAATGAAAGAGCTAAAGCTGTAAGTACTGTATTAGCCAGAACACTAGCTGCTGTGTATAACAGTTCAAATACTATAGAGATAGTTATTTCTTTACATACAAAACATCTGAAACAGGGATTCATCAGCTGTCAGCTTTTCTCCAAGGCACTTGAGGAACTAGGCTTTTTCCATCTTGTGGTTACACCATCCTCTAGGACCTTGTCATCATCTTCATCACGCAAGCAGAAATGAAAAGATGTCAGAGTTAGTTAAAATCCTTGGGCCAGAAATAGCCCATCACTTCCACTCATGTTTCATTACATAGCCTTCAATCATATGGCCATACCTATCTTTAAAGTCTAGCAAATAGAGTCTAGCTATATAACCCCTTCCCCAAAAAAAACATATTTAAAAAATCAGTAACTTGACAGTTTTGCTATATGTACTGACAGGCATTAGTCTTACAAACATAATATTGGGGAAAGAAGAGCAAGTTGAAAAAAGACATGACTGATACATGTATATATAAAATTCAAATGCATGCAAACCATACAATGTTGAGGAAACATGCTTACATTATACAAATATAAAGAAATCCATGGAAATTATCAATCCCAAATTCAGAAGAGTGGTTATCTTGAAAGTAAGGAAAGGGAATATGTTGGGGGGTGGGTACATAAGGGACATCAACTTTCTAATTTTTTATTTTTTAAACCATGCATATAAGTTTTTACACAGAATATTTCAAAATATATTTTTAAAAGAACCTGATAAACCATGATTCTTTATGGGAGAAAACATAAGCCACATAAGGCAACCAGCTATCTAGATTATTTTACTAACCAGATTGTGTGGAGAGGTGAGAAGTTGGAACTGAGACTGCACAATGCTAACATATTTTAGAGCGCTAATTAGTACTTGCATCCAAATCAAAGAAGAGAATAGGTACATTTGCGTGATAAACAAGGACCCGCAGATGGGTAATAAAATGAAGAACTAGAAGTATTTTAAAATCTACTTGCACATTCCTTGAGAAATGCTTCCTTGTTGAGTCAGAATGTTTGGCATTAAGGCCTCTAAGACATGCTAAAATGTGCCTATTGACTCTGATTAATTGAAGAAAAACCCACACCAGCTAGAACAAGCTGGGCTGCTTACTGTGAATTCCACTAAGGAAGATCAAGAAATCTCATCATCTTAGTGAAAATTTACTCTTGACTTCTTTAGCTTTTCTTTGCTTTAGGACTAAGTTCTCATGGTAAGAATGCCTTGAAGTATTTCCTACTGTATTGAACTGTTTTATTATACTTTTTCCTGAAGTACTGATAACTTCATAAAAGTATTCCTAAAGTATGTCCTTGGCAAGTTGGCTAAGTACCTTTAAAATTATTTTAATTAACCAATTACTCTTTATTTTGTCCATTAGTATATTTGAAGATATAAAGTACTTATCTGCACTCAATTATTGCCAAATACTTAAGTTTAAAAATTTGCTTCTTGGACAAAAATTGAGCAACACAAGAAGTCCCATGATCATCTGTCATACTTGGAAGTTGGAATAACTGAAAACAAATATTGATGGCCAAGCAGTGAGAACAGTGGATAATACCTGTCATGAAAATTCAGTGAGAGGTCATTAAGAAAAACTTCACAGATGAGAACAGTCTATGTTGGGCTTTGTAGCTTATATTTGATTTCAATATGAAGGGAAAAGACAGGAACAATTGTGCAAGTCATTTTAAAGTTATATTTATTTAGGGGCGCCTGGGTGGCTCAGTTGGTTAAACATCTGCCTTGACTCAGGTCATGATCCCAGCTTCCTGGGATCAGCCCCGTGTTGGGCTCTCTGCTCAGCGGGGAGACTGCTTCTCCCTCTCCAGCTCCCCCTGGTTGTGTTCCCTCTCTCACTGTCTCTGTCAAATAAATAAATAAAATCTTTAAAAAAAATAAAGTTATATTTAATTAGAATATATTGCCCTTGATAAAACCACAAATATCTGTGTTATGTGAGAAGACTGGAAGGCACAGGAACTATTCAATGCCTTCTTCACCTACTCAACCACTATATAGATATATTCCCATAACCATATAAGAGGATTTTATTTAAAATTTATCTGTGATAATTATTATTTACTTCGACAAAGTTAATAAGATCATACATAAATTTACAACTACCATATATTCTCAACACGAGTTTTATAGGAAGTAAATGAATGTGATTTGTTTAAAATACTGTTAAACTGTGAATGTTATTAAGACTGCAGACATATTATGCATTATTAAAGAATATCTGTTGCAGGCTGCCCTGATTTATATCAAGTATGAGGAACAAGATCTAAGAATATAACTATATAAATATATTAAAACAAATAATTACTTGAATAGTTAATAATACTAAATATTTCTTTGATATAATAAAATAATTTTCTTTTTCCACCACCAGAATGTAAGGGCCACAAAGGCATAATTTTCTGGTGGCATTATGTTGTGTTTCTAGGACTTTGCATAGTGCCTGGCATAGAAGTTCAATATAGTAGTTAAAAGAATAATACATTTGTCATTTATATACATATTCACAATATAACATATACTTACTTATATACACTTGTCTACATTTGTAAAAACACTGTATTTACCAAGTTAGAAATACTAAATATTATTTATCTCTGTAAATTTTGTATTTATATATGTCAATAATAAGCCAGTTGAGAAGCAACATATGTAAGGATAGGATGCTTTATTCATGTGTACATCTGATTAATTTAGCAATTAGTGCTTGCCAATTAATATATCCCTAAGCTGGTATTAAAAGGAAAAAATCTTAATTTGGCAGAATCTATTTTAAGACTGAATAAATTAATGCTTTATTCTAACCTCAGAATAACAAACCACCAAATTTAACACATAGTTTATGCCTTACTCACCAAAAATGCATGCAAGAGCATATGTGTTCCTGTACCAGGCAGTTGCAGTCATTCAATGTCCTAAGCTGACATAAGTTCTGCTATCCTCATCACATACCTAGGTTTCCCAAGGAGCTGACAACTAATTAGCATATGAAGAAAAAAAGAGCAATCATACAGGGAGGTGATTTTATGAGCCAAGCCTGGGAACTGGCATACTTTCCTTCTACTCACTTTACATTAGTTGAAACTACATAGGACCACCCCTATCCACAGGGATTCTGGGAAATGTAATCTAGCTGTGTGTCCAAAAAAGTAAATAGTTTTAATGTACACTTAGCAGTCTCCACTGTAGACTCAATTACCTGCTCCATCCAGAAATAGGAATTTTTTTTAGAGGAATGTACAACCAAAGGATTGGGATAAAGGATTATGGATTTTGACAAAGGAACATGTGTTGAAGTTGACTGGAAAGTGCAGAGCTAAATGGAGGCGTGGGCTTTGGGAACAGGTAGTTGAAACAATCAGAATTTGCATCTATCAATGTCTTTTAGACCAAGTGGTAAGAGAAGCCTTTTGGAATGTGGGATGAGAAAGTATAAGGTTATAGACAACTCCCTAGATTTGGCCTAGGAATTGTCAGACTTTATTCCAATTAATATACTGACCATTCTTCAGCTCTCGTATAATTTCTGACTCAATATATGAAAGGAAAAATTATTTCAAAGAGGTGTTATAAACCTGAAGTTAGCACAGAAAAAATGTCCAGAAATCCAAGGGAGCTGACAGTAACCACAGGTAGAAATTCTCACCTAAGTTAATGAGGATCAAGGAGCAAGACATTTGAACTATGACTCTTACACAATGCCTATAAAGTAAGTCCAATAGGTTAATAACTTAATATGCTTTTGCAACAACGTCTTCGTATCTCTGGAGTACAAAAAATAAATGTTTTGAAAATATGCATCATTGCTTATGTGAATTCTTGAAATGTTGTGCAGTAATACTTGAAATAAAACCAAAGGTACTTTTTCACCTCTGAAAACATCAACCATCCTATTTGCAGGAGGTATAATGAAATAAATGGTAAGAAAGCAAAATAAACACACTGAGGTTCTTTCCCTCTAAGAATCTACATTCTAATACAAGTCCTGTAAATTCTTCATGACATAGATAATTCTTTGTGGAAACTTATCTTCATTCCTTCCTTCACATAATCTCAGAGATAGCAAAACAGAAACAGTACAGACATTGGATTCATATCATATCTAGCAGTATTCTCTGGCTTTTGTCTAATTTCTTATGATTCATAAATCTCATCTGTAAAATTAATCTATCCTTCTTGCACAGGGCTTAGCACATTGCAATTTCACAAGAAGTGTTAATTGTCACTACTTCAGTTTTTTTTAAAGAAAGTTTTATGAAAAATACTCATTTTGGCTGATAGAAGTCTATTTCCCAAATGCTAAATAATGGTAATTTATTTATGAAATTTTGCCTGTATTGACAATTCTGCTCAAAATGCAATTACTTAATTTTTGGCTGTTATTTTTTTATTGGGGATTTTGAAAACATTAGTGATTTTTTTTAATCTAGCAAGATGATGACAATTGTTCTTGTACTTATTCTGATGTCTATGATATTTGCATATGTGTTTTGGATATTTTGAATGATTATTAACTGGGAAGTGAGTTATCAGTATAAAGGTGAAAAATAAAGAACAAATTAGGTTTTGAAGCAGATTTTCCATTAATTCTATTTATTTGCCAATGTAATTGAATATTAGCTGTTTTAAAAACATGCCCTTAAAATATAATCTTCTTTCAAGATTTCTAAATGAGATTATGAACTGGGACATTCCATCACTGAGACTATTTATGAAAATCCTTTTCTGTTTGTTTTATTCAATTAAAGACTGAATGTCCAAATGCCAAACAGGTGTGCTTTCCTGGATCAGTGTATCATTTACAATCTAATTAGATAACAAGACCCTATAGAAATGGAGCTGCATCTTAGGCATTTGAGCTCTATGAAAATGGATCAAGAAGTGACATTTTCACAGGTGACCTTTTTATTTTTCAGGAGTTTGCCTAGACTAGGAGTGAGCAAAATTTTCCTGTAAAGGGCCAGATAATAAATATTTTCAGCTTTGTGGGCCATATGGTTTTACTGAAACTACTAAACTCTGGCATTGTAGCATGAAAGGAGCCATAGAAAATAGGAAAATGAATGAGTGTGGCTTTATTCCAATGAAACTTTATTTACAAAAATAGGCTACAAGTCAGATCACTTGGGAGAAGAAATAGTTGATATTTTCAAATTCTTTCCATCATTTCCATCTCCATCATCCTTAAAGCTGAATATTACTTAAAACAAAACTGCACAAGTGGTTTAGTGTCTCTAAAGTAGCACATTTGTATAGATAAGGGTCATCCAAGGACTGTGTTTTCAGGTTCTTTTAACTATGGGCTTCTTGGATCCCTCTTTCTCTTTCCATTTCTGCTCTGCTCCTGTATCTTCCAATCAATATTAACTACAACCTACCTCCACCCACACACAGACATACAGGTGAAATAACCAATATTTATTCAGAAAGATGTTAGAGCAGCTGTTGTCCTCAGCTATCTAAATCTTAAAAGGATAATTAATCTTTCTTGCTCTTGGTTATTACACACACACACACACACACACACACACACACACACACACACACTAAGGAGCTGTCACTGTTGTCAATTAGACTCCAATGGCTCTGTGTTGACAATAAAAAGTAATCTCACATGACTCTTCTCTGGTTGGGACTATGGGTGGTCTAAACACCTCAAGTTCCTTGATAGGATAATTGGAAGCCATCAAACAGTAGATTTCTCTGTGGCTAAGAAAACATCAAATCTAGCAAGAGGATTTTAGAAGAATGACTCCAACTTCGGGGGAAAAAAACTATTTTTGCTTTAGATATATGACATTCTCTTATACGGGTGGACCACAGTGAAGCTGCCTCATGGGGTTCACATTCCTCCTAAACATGGACTGGTCCTTGGACTTGTTTTCAGTATGGATAATGTAGCAGAGGTAATGTTGTGACAGTTCCAATACTAAACCGAAAGAATGCCCGGAAGCTTTCATCTGGGTGTTCTTAGGTGCTGAGTCATTGAGTTTCCATGTATGAACTATGGCCACCCACAAAGAAGAGACCAAATGGAGAGAGACCACATGGAGAAGTAGTTCCTGAAACTGCACACACCCAGAGAGAAAGCGGGGAGAAGGAGGAGAAACAGGGGAGGGGAGAAGGAGACAGGGACAGTCTTAGCCATCCTAGTAATCCAGCTAAGGCCAACACCCCAGGAGACCTGACTGCTAAATGCAGCTACAAAAATGTCCGCTGAGAAGAACATGGGAACTCCCTAGCTGGGCCCAGCCAGACTGAAGAACTGTGAGTAAACAGAATGATGTTATTTTAATCCACTGACTTGGGGGTGGTTTGATATGTACCCATATACAACTAAAGTAAAATCTGGCACCTGGCAAGAGGGGATTGCTAAAACAAAACTTGAAACTGTGGCACTGACTTTAGGAGCAGCCAGTACGAAGAGGACAAAAGGACTCTGAGAAGAGTACTATGGGAGGCTGGGAAAGCAGTAAGGAAACCTCACTTCAGATTGAGGAAAGGGATTCAAATTATTTACTGACAGGATAATTAAAGAAACTGTCACCTACGATAATTAGCCAATGTTCCTAATAAGCTTAAGAATTTTGCTAAGGGACATTTCCATGGAGAATGCTGCAAGTGCTTATTGGCTTATTTTTCCTATGCATGAAAGGCTACAGAGAGATGAACTAAAGAAGGAACTTTTCATTTTCTAACAGAATCTACAGGTAACATTTCCAATCTGAATGTTCTGGGTTGAAAAATCAAAACTTTGCATTCATAGCATCTGCATTTAGCAAAAGATTCTCAAAATAGAAATGGCCTGAAGGCAAAAAATCAAATCCAGGACAAAAATCAAATACGAACTTAGGAATAAAATCAAGTCAATGACAAGCCTGTTAAGTTTCTTTCTAAAGATTTCCAAAGGTCTTAAGGCAGTGCTTCTCAGACCCTCTCAGACATAAAAGGGGGCTTCTAAATGATTTTAAAGACATGCCTTGTACACACTGTCCCCCAGAAGAACAAACTTCTGGAGATGCTGAGTAGTATATTGTTTCATGACTTCCTGGCTCTAGGTCCATGTGAAGTTGGGTCTATCTTGTAGACATTTCTGAAAAAGAGTACTTGTTTTTAAATTTTAAAGGGTCCTCAACATTTTTAAAGAAATTATAAATTTGGGGACAGGAGTTAAGATGGCAGAGGAGTAGGGGACCCCTTTTTCAGCCAGTCCCCTGAGTCGAGTTGGATAGTTAACCAGACCAGCCTGAACATCCACGGAATCAGCCTGAGACGCAGGAAGATACATCTGGATCTCTACAAATGAGCATCTCCAAGCGCTGACTATTGAGGTACGAAGCGAGGATCTGTGAAACCACGCACAGATATTGGAAGATAAACGGATGGGGGAGGGAGCCAGCGCGTTCGGGCGCCGGGAAGTGGTAGCCACCTGCACGGGGAAGCGGGCAGACTCTTGGACCAGCACCCGCGAGAGAGCAGACTGACACCGTGAGCCAGGAGCACGCATCACCAGACTGAGGGCCGGAGCTTCGGAGTGCGCAGGGGCGGCTGGCGGCTGGCGGTGTTAGAAACACAAAGGACAGAGACGCGCCGGCCCTGGAAGTGAGGGCTGAGATGCCGGGTGTGGGGCGCACATCCCGGGACACTGCAGAGTTGAGCACCACCAACAGAAACAGAGTTAAAGTGGCCAGAACATCAGTGGAGAACGGTCCGCGATCCCTCTGTTCTGAGACAGAGGCTGAGATTCGGCCGCTGCTGCTCTGACTCTCAGAAGAGGCACAGCAAACCGCCAGGGAAAGCTGCCAGAGAACAAAAGCCTGGAAAGACCGGCTCACAGTGTGCCCACACCCATTCCCCTCGCAAGGGACACAGAGAATCTACCCAAACAGGGTTGCCTGAGTATCGGGGTGGCAGCCCCTCCCCCAGAAGGCAGGCTGAGAAATCAAGAAGCCCACATCCCTAAGATCTCTATAATACAAGGGCCTGGGTCCCAGTCAATAATTTGGGCTCTGGACAACCCTGCAACCGCTCCTCATCAGAACGACGAGAAGGAGAAGTCCCCCCCAGCAAAGAAAAGACAATGAGTCTGTGGTCTCTGCCACAGAAATAATAGATATGGATGTATCCAAATTATCAGAAATGGAATTCAGAGTAACAATGGTCAAGATGATGGGTAGACTTGAAAAAAGTATTAACAAAAATGTTAATGAGAATATAGAATCTCTAAGGGTGGAAATGAGAGTGAATCTGGCAGAAATTAAAAATTCTATGAGCCAAATGCAGTCAAACTAGAGGCTCTGACGGCCGGGGTGAATGAGGCAGAAGAACGTATCAGCGAATTGGAGGATGGGTTAGTAGAAGAAAAAGCTAAAACAGAATCTGGACTCAAAAAAATCCACGCTCAGGAATGTAGAATACGGGAGATTACTGACTCAATGAAACATTCCAATGTCAGAATCATCGGCATCCCCAAGGGGGTGGAGAAAAACAGAGGTCTAGCAGAGATATTTGAACAAACTGTAGCTGAAAACCTCCCTAATCTAGCAAGGTCAACAAAGATTCGTTTCCAAGAGGCAGAGAGGACCCCTCCCAAGCTCAACCATGACAAACCTACGCGGCGTCATGTCATAGTGCAATTCGCAAATATTAGATCCAAGGATACAGTATTGAAAGCAGCCAGGGCAAAGAAATTTCTCACGTACCAAGGCAAAGGTATCAGAATTACGTCAGACCTGTCTACACAGACCTGGAATGAGAGAAAGGGTTGGGGGGGGGGGCATTTTTAAAGCTCTTTCAGAGAAAAACATGCAGCCAAGGATCCTTTATCCAGCAAGGCTGTCATTCAGAATTGATGGAGACATAAAGGCCTTCCAGAATCGCCAGGCATTGACCAATTTCGTAACCATGAAACCAGCCCTACAGGAGATATTAACAGAGGTTCTATAAAAGTAAAAAGGCCCCAAGAATGATACAGAACAGAAAGTCACAATCTATAGAAACAAAGACTTTACTGGCAACATGGCATCATTAAAATCATATCTCTCAATAATCAGTCTCAATGTAAATGACCTAAATGTTCCCATAAAACGCCACAGGGNTGACCCATCCATTTGCTGTCTACAAGAGACTCATTTTGAACCTAAAGATACATTCAGACTGAAAGTAAAGGGGTGGAATACCATCTTTCACGCCAATGGACCTCAAAAGAAAGCTGGAGTAGCAATTCTCATATCAGACAGATTGGATTTTAAACTAAAGACTATAGTTAG